>NW_027455344.1:0-38927 GCF_040206685.1 Ascaphus truei
GGGGCAGGTGACAGGGAGATAGTGGGGCAGGTGACAGGGAGAGAGAGGGGCAGGGGGCAGGGAGAGAGGGGCAGACAGAGAGAGAGAGGGGCAGGGGACAGGGAGAGAGAGAGGGGCAGACAGGGAGAGAGAGGGGCAGACAGGAAGAGACTGCTCCAAAAACATCAGTGATTTCATAGGGAATAAATAAATATTTCTATTTTTGAATCTACTAATCCTTTCCTGTCGAATCTAATCCAAACAAGAGCAGTGTAAGAGCGCTGGGTGTGGGGGGGAGCAGTGTAAGAGCGCTGGGTGTGGGGGGGAGCAGTGTAAGAGCGCTGGGTGTGGGTGGGAGCAGTGTAAGAGCGCTGGGTGGGGGGAGCAGTGTAAGAGCGCTTGGTGTGGGGGGGAGCAGTGTAAGAGCGCTGCGTGTGGGGGGGCGGGCAGTGTAAGAGCGCTGGGTGTGGGGGGCGGGCAGTGTAAGAGTGCTGGGTGTGGGGGGGAGCAGTGTAAGAGCGCTGCGTGTGTGGGGGAGCAGTGTAAGAGCGCTGGGTGTGTGGTGGGAGCAGTGTAAGAGCGCTGGGTGTGGGGGGGAACAGTGTAAGAGCGCTGGGTGTGGGGGGGAGCAGTGTAAGAGCGCTGGGTGTGGGGGGTGCAGTGTAAGAGCGCTGGGTGTGGGGGGGAGCAGTGTAAGAGTGCTGGGTGTGGGGGTGGGCAGTGTAAGAGCGCTGGGTGTAGGGGGGGACAGTGTATGAGCACTGGGTGTGGGGGGAGCAGTGTAAGAGCACTGGGTGGGGGGGGGAGCAGTGTAAGAGCGCTGGGTGTGGGGGGGAGCAGTGTAAGAGCGCTTGGTGTGGGGGGAGCAGTGTAAGAGCGCTGGGTGTGGGGGGGAACAGTGTAAGAGCGCTGGGTGTGGGGGGGAACAGTGTAAGAGCGCTGGGTGTGGGGGGGAGCAGTGTAAGAGCGCTGGGTGTGGGGGGGAGCAGTGTAAGAGCGCTGGGTGTGGGGGGTGCAGTGTATGAGCGCTGGTGTGGGGGGGCAGTGTAAGAGCACTGGGTGTGGGGGGAGCAGTGTAAGAGCGCTGGGTGTGGGGGGGAGCAGTGTAAGAGCGCTGGGTGTGGGGGAGCAGTGTAAGAGCGCTGGGTGTGGGGGGAGCAGTGTATGAGCGCTGGGTGTGGGGGGGAGCAGTGTAAGAGCGCTGGGTGTGGGGGGGAGCAGTGTAAGAGCGCTGGGTGTGGGGGGGAGCAGTGTAAGAGCTCTGGTGTGGGGGGGAGCAGTGTAAGAGCACTGGGTGTGGGGGGGAGCAGTGTAAGAGCGCTGGGTGTGGGGGGGAGCAGTGTAGGAGAGCTGCGTGTGGGGGGGAGCAGTGTAAGAGCGCTGGGTGTGGGGGGAGGTAGCAGTGTAAGAGCGCTGGGTATGGGGGGGAGCAGTGTAAGAGCGCTGTGGTGGGGGGAGCAGTGTAAGAGCGCTGTGGTGGGGGGAGCAGTGTAAGAGCGCTGGGTGTGGGGGGAGCAGTGTAAGAGCGCTGGGTGTGGGGGGGAGCAGTGTAAGAGCGCTGGGTGTGTGGGGGGAGCAGTGTAAGAGCGCTGGGTGTGGGTGGAAGCAGTGTAAGAGCGCTGTGGGTGGGGGGAGCAGTGTAAGAGCGCTGTGGGTGGGGGGAGCAGTGTAAGAGCGCTGGGTGTGGGGGGGTGCAGTGTATGAGCGCTGGTGTGGGGGGGGCAGTGTAAGAGCACTGGGTGTGGGGGGATCAGTGTAAGAGCGCTGGTGTGGGGGGGAGCAGTGTAAGAGCGCTGGGTGTGGGGGAGCAGTGTAAGAGCGCTGGGTGTGGGGGGGAGCAGTGTAAGAGCGCTGGGTGTGGGGGGGAGCAGTGTAAGAGCTCTGGTGTGGGGGGGAGCAGTGTAAGAGCACTGGGTGTGGGGGGGAGCAGTGTAAGAGCGCTGGGTGTGGGGGGGAGCAGTGTAGAAGAGCTGCGTGTGGGGGGGAGCAGTGTAAGAGCGCTGGGTGTGGGGGGAGGTAGCAGTGTAAGAGCGCTGGGTATGGGGGGGAGCAGTGTAAGAGCGCTGTGGGTGGGGGGAGCAGTGTAAGAGCGCTGGGTGTGGGGGGGAGCAGTGTAAGAGCGCTGGTGTGGGGGGGGAGCAGTGTAAGAGCGCTGGGTGTGTGGGGGAGCAGTGTAAGAGCGCTGGGTGTGGGTGGAAGCAGTGTAAGAGCGCTGTGTGTGGGGGGAATAGTGTAAGAGCGCTGTGTTTGGGGGGGAGCAGTGTAAGAGCGCTGGGTGTGGGGGGAGCAGTGTAAGAGCGCTGGGTGTGGGGGGGAGCAGTGTAAGAGCGCTGGGTGTGGGGGTGCAGTGTAAGAGCGCTGGGTGTGTGGGGGAGCAGTGTAAGAGCGCTGTGTGTGGGGGGGAGCAGTGTAAGAGTGCTGGGTGGGGGGGTGCAGTGTAAGAGCGCTGGGTGTGTGGGGGGAGCAGTGTAAGAGCGCTGTGTGTGGGGGGAGCAGTGTAAGAGCGCTGTGTGTGGGGGGGAGCAGTGTAAGAGCGCTGTGTGTGGGGGGGAGCAGTGTAAGTGCGCTGGGTGTGGGGGGAAGCAGTGTAAGAGTGCTGGGTGTGGGGGGAGCAGTGTAAGAGCGCTGGGTGGGGGGGTGCAGTGTAAGAGCGCTGGGTGTGTGGGGGGAGCAGTGTAAGAGCGCTGTGTGTGGGGGGGAGCAGTGTAAGAGCGCTGGGTGGGGGGGTGCAGTGTATGTGCGCTGGGTGGGGGGGTTGCAATATAAGGGGGTGCTATCTCTAACCTTTGAACCGATGCCGCATTTTAAAGGCTGTCTCAAAGAGAGACTCCTGGGCGTCTCAGGAATAGGGGTCTCCTGCTCTCTCGCAGTCGGGGTCTCCGCTCTCTCCCCCGGATTCTCTCTCCCCTCATCTGCAGACCGAGCCCGGGATCTTGCTTTCAGCAGTCTCTTGTGAGATCTTTTCTGGGTTTGTCTCGCAGCTCCGGTGTCCGAGCTCTCACCGAGAGAGCGCTGAGTCTCTCTGAGGAAGAAGAACATCTCTGTGCGGTCTTTTCCCGGCTGAAGTGTCTCTCTGTGACCGCGTCTTTCATAAGATTAAACCTCTACATATATTATGTATAAGAGAGACTGATCACCTGCTGTATAGGGCGTAACACCCGGTCCTAGAGGTTTCAGGCTCTGTATAACACCCAGTCCTAGAGGTTCCAGGCTCTGTATAACATGGTCCTAGGGGTTCTAGGCTCTGTATAACGCCCAGTTCTAGAGGTTCCAGGCGCTGTATAACATGGTCCTAGGGGTTCTAGGCTCTGTATAACACCCAGTTCTAGAGGTTCCAGGCTCTGCATAACACATAGTCCTAAAGATTCGAGACTCTGTATAACACCTATTCCTAAAGGTTCAAGGCTCTATATATCCCTGTAAATCTGGCGACAGGTTCCAGAGCGCAAATAAATCCAGGGACGTGTGAAAAAAGATGCAAAATAGAGTAATACAGTAACAGCATTTGCAGTGACCGATGTGGCAAATAAATATCCCCCTCACATGTTCTGTGGGGGCTTCAGGCGATGTGGTTATCCAGAGTGACCAACTCGTATGAGCATCCAGGCACCAGTCAGAGTTAGGGGGCAAGCGTTGAGACCACCCGGGGTCAGATTCTGGAAGAACCGCAGCGCTCCCTCTCCCACCGATGTTCCCGATGTCACGGCCGTTCCCAGCGGGAGATGTTAACACCCTGGGGGGCAGAGGAACCAAATCTCAGCTGAGAACATCTCCAGAAAGTCCAGTAACACCGGAGTGATCCTCCAAGCTCCAGCGTTACTCTACCCTACGCGTTTCACGGGCTTCCTCACGAGGGGGCTCAGGGGATAAACATGCGGGTGGGGTATTTATCTTACACATAAGTCACTGCAATTGTTTTTACGATATTGCACTATTTTGCATTCTTTTTGCGCTCCAGAACCCGTGCCGCCGTTCTCTTTTGGACTTGGATTGAGTCCATCTCAGGAGCTGCACTTTCTCCGGGACTGTGTATTACAAATTCTTTCTCACTATTTAATCCTGACTATGGTTTATTTCTCTCTCACCGCTATATAAGTGATATTTGCGCTTTTTTTTCTCTGATTGCGAGCCCTGTGTATTGTCATGGAGGTAGCAGGCGCTGTATCTCTTTGCGGTGTAATCCTGGAGGTGGCAGGCGCTGTATCTCTTTGCGGTGTAATCCTGCAGGTGGCAGGCGCTGTATCTCTTTGCGGTGTAATCCTGCAGGTGGCAGGCGCTGTATCTCTTTGCGGTGTAATCCTGCAGGTGGCAGGCGCTGTATCTCTTTGCGGTGTAATCCTGCAGGTGGCAGGCGCTGTATCTCTTTGCGGTGTAATCCTGCAGGTGGCAGGCGCTGTATCTCTTTGCGGTGTAATCCTGCAGGTGGCAGGCGCTGTATCTCTTTGCGGTGTAATCCTGCAGGTGGCAGGCGCTGTATCTCTTTGCGGTGTAATCCTGCAGGTGGCAGGCGCTGTATCTCTTTGCGGTGTAATCCTGCAGGTGGCAGGCGCTGTATCTCTTTGCGGTGTAATCCTGCAGGTGGCAGGCGCTGTATCTCTTTGCGGTGTAATCCTGCAGGTGGCAGGCGCTGTATCTCTTTGCGGTGTAATCCTGCAGGTGGCAGGCGCTGTATCTCTTTGCGGTGTAATCCTGCAGGTGGCAGGCGCTGTATCTCTTTGCGGTGTAATCCTGCAGGTGGCAGGCGCTGTATCTCTTTGCGGTGTAATCCTGCAGGTGGCAGGCGCTGTATCTCTTTGCGGTGTAATCCTGCAGGTGGCAGGCGCTGTATCTCTTTGCGGTGTAATCCTGCAGGTGGCAGGCGCTGTATCTCTTTGCGGTGTAATCCTGCAGGTGGCAGGCGCTGTATCTCTTTGCGGTGTAATCCTGCAGGTGGCAGGCGCTGTATCTCTTTGCGGTGTAATCCTGCAGGTGGCAGGCGCTGTATCTCTTTGCGGTGTAATCCTGCAGGTGGCAGGCGCTGTATCTCTTTGCGGTGTAATCCTGCAGGTGGCAGGCGCTGTATCTCTTTGCGGTGTAATCCTGCAGGTGGCAGGCGCTGTATCTCTTTGCGGTGTAATCCTGCAGGTGGGAGGCGCTGTATCTCTTTGTGGTGTAATCCTGCAGGTGGCAGGCGCTGTATCTCTTTGCGGTGTAATCCTGCAGGTGGCAGGCGCTGTATCTCTTTGCGGTGTAATCCTGCAGGTGGCAGGCGCTGTATCTCTTTGCGGTGTAATCCTGCAGGTGGCAGTACAATATTATGTGTCTCTTTAATTATGAACGAGAGTCTCAGCTTCTGACAAGAGATTGATAAGGAGCAAAACCAGAACAGTCTCTCTACCCTATCAATCCCTCTCCCCCTATCTGTCCCTCTCCCCTCTATCTGTCCCTCTCCCCCTATCTGTCCCTCTCCCCCCTGTCTGTCCCTCTCCCCCTATCTGTCTCTCTTCCCTATCAATTCCTCTCCCCCTATCTGTCCCTCTCCCCTATCTGTCTCTCTTCCCTATCAATTCCTCTCCCCCTATCTGTCCCTCTCCCCTATCAATCCCTCTCCCCCTATCTGTCTCTCTTCCCTATCAATTCCTCTCCCCCTATCTGTCCCTCTCCCCTATCAATCCCTCTCCCCCTATCTGTCTCTCTTCCCTATCAATTCCTCTCCCCCTATCTGTCCCTCTCCCCCTATCTGTCCCTCTCCCCCCTGTCTGTCCCTCTCCCCCTATCTGTCTCTCTTCCCTATCAATTCCTCTCCCCCTATCTGTCCCTCTCCCCTATCTGTCTCTCTTCCCTATCAATTCCTCTCCCCCTATCTGTCCCTCTCCCCTATCAATCCCTCTCCCCCTATCTGTCTCTCTTCCCTATCAATTCCTCTCCCCCTATCTGTCCCTCTCCCCTATCAATCCCTCTCCCCCTATCTGTCTCTCTTCCCTATCAATTCCTCTCCCCCTATCTGTCCCTCTCTCCCTATCTGTCCCTCTCCCCCCTATCTGTCCCTCTCCCCCCTATCTGTCCATCTCCCCCCTATCTGTCCATCTCCCCCCTATCTGTCCCTCTCCCCTATCTGTCCCTCCCCCCTATCTGTCCATCTCCCCCCTATCTGTCCCTCTCCCCCTGCTCCGGCCAATTACAAATTGTACTTACTAGAGTGGTGCTATCAGGGACAAGCATATAGTATACATGGAAGGAAAGGGACCCTATATGATGCACACTCCTCTACTGATCAAAAATAAATACATTTTATTACTATTCTAATAGAACACACACACAAAATTATATATTAAAACCTAAAATGTATCGCTTCAGTGACAGTGACTCCGATTATCCCTCCTCAGAATAAGGGATTGGTGCCTATGAAACGGTGGACAGGCCTGTATGGTGAGGCCACAGGTGCCTAATCTATATGTGAGGCACTTACACAGGATCTGCTCTTATAGTGAACATGATGTTGCTGCAGCAGCCATTTATAGCAATACTTTGTCACAAACTACTACAGGTGTAGCTAAACCGTGTTGCTTGTATGTAGCTGTGATGTCTGAACACAAAAGCAGTGGATACTATTTATGTTCAAAGTATCAATGCTTATTGGTATATATAATTCATCAACCCATCACCTCTCATGAGTGCCTCTCTCTCATTTCATCCCCCTCTCTCTCATCCCCCCCTCTCTCACCCCCTCTCATCTCATCCCCTCTCTCTCATCCCCCTCTCTCTCATCCCCCTCTCTCTCATCCCCCCCTCTCTCATCCCCCCCTCTCTCATCCCACAGCTTAGTTTAGCTAGTTACAGCAATCTGCTAATCCTGGAGGGTATAATGTCAGCAGTTACTCAGACTGAGACCTCCGTCAGCCCCGACGCGCGTTTCGTTCTTAGAGACAGACTTTGAAACACAATCTGGCATAATGAGCAGGAGGTTCTCCAATCCGGGCGATAGTAAACCCTGTATCAGTAGAGCATATATAACGTGCTAAAGAGTCTGACAGGAGTGATTTACTGTACAATAAAAAGAAGACTGACCACACTGAGCCAAACCCAATAAGGATTATTGGCACTTACAGTAAACAATGGAGGAAGGTGCAGCGAGTAATCAGCAAGCACTGGCACATCCTCATGGAAGATGAGGTGTATAAAAAAGTGCTATCCCTCCCCCCTCTCTCCCCCATGTATCTGTCTCCCCTCTCTCCTCCATGTATCTATCCCCCCTCTCTCTTCTGTGTATCTCTCCCCCTCTTTCTATCCCTCTCTCCCTATGCTCTCTCCCCCTTTCTCCCCCAACATATCTCTCTCCCTTCCCTCACTCACCCCTATCTCTCCCTCTCTTCCCTTTCCCCTTTTCTCTTCCATCTCCTCCCTCTCTTCTTGTCCCCCACTGATCTCTTTCCCCCTTTTTCTCTCTCCCTGTCCCCCATTTATCTCTCCCTCCCCTTTCTCTCTTCCCCATCTAATCTATCTCTCTCCCCCCCCCTTTCTCTCCCTGCCACATTTATCTCTCTCCCTCTTCCCATCTATCTTTGCACCTCCCCCTCTCTCCCCTCTATCTCTTCTATTTGTCTCTCTTTCCCCTTTCTCTCGCCCCCTATATATCTCTCTACCCCCTGTAACCTCTCCTTGGGATTGTTATGGCCTTAGGGGGTAAGCCCCATCCATTTCTGCCTGGTGACATTGACGTCCCAGTACGGTATATATAGTGTGGGGGAAGATTCTGGAGAGTAGGTCCCCGAAGGCGTCACTGTGGAGGGGCCTCATTGTGCATAGTGTAAATAAGTTAGTTCTAAGTGAGTGTAGCATAGCGCGGGTATACCCTTTTCTTGCAGAGCGGGACAGTGTCCTTACCAGTTAGTGTGCATAGAAATGGCTCATCCTGGCTCACATGGAGGTGCCTATGCCCAGATGGGGTCCCCCTGAAGAATAACCCAATGCATAGTAGGATCTGCCCAACCGTTGGCTCCGTAGCTAGCTCTATCCAGAAGGCCATGAGATTGCATTCAGTACCCGAGACCGGGATTCTGGGAACAGCACGAGAGGGGATACTGCAGGGCCCAGAAGGGGCTCACAGGGGACAGAGCACTGCAGACACTACACAGGAAGAATACGTCAGGTAAGACGGGATGAATACAACCTCAGCACCTGACTAGCGGGCGGAGACAGGAGCACCTGTGGAAGAGAAAAGAAACATTACACACAGCGGAGAGATCAGAGATTGTATATTATGAAAAAACCTATTACAAAACGACGTTTAAACTTCCCTCAGCAGATAACCGCACTCATAACTGCCTGTCTCTAACACTTACACACACGCGAGCTACATCAATACATTCAGGCTCTCATGGCTGGTGCAATGAGACTAAGTATGACCGTCTCACCCCTAAATTTGAGCTACAATTGGATATCTGCCCCTTAGCATCTGCCAGGCCCCCCCATATCTGGTCTTATAGCGTTCGTCCCCCTGTCACGTATGCAAATATGAAAATGGTACACTTCAGCATCGCTGTCAAGTCCCTGATTCCAGATTTCATAACTTTGGGATGGTACTGTATGGGACAGTCACGCCCCTGGCACTCTGGAACACCCTGCCAGGAATACTTTGAAATCCCCATAAAGAGCGTCCTGTTTATGTTTGTATCCGGAGAGTTGTATTTTACTTCCAGCTCTGGCAAAACATATGCCCTTATCTCTACGTCCCATCAGTCCTAACACCAGGCCTGGCCACGGGGGTAACAGGCCACAGGGGTAACAGGCCACGGCGGTAACAGGCCATAAACCTTCCTTTGTACTTTTAATATCCAACTCCAATGAAGTTCTCTTAGAAGCCCGGCACAAACCCAGGTCAAGTCTGGACCTGTCATAAACCCAATACATTGTATTTTTAAACCCAAATTGTGGACCCAAATTAACCCCCGAAGCACCAGATGGATTAAATTACCCAATATCTCAGGATATTATCATGACACCTCCCTCTTTAAAATGAGCAAAGGAGCCGGCTTCCACGCCAGACGGCACTCACACACACAACACCTTCACCTTGGCATGAGTGATGAACCGTTCATTTCATCCCAGTCAGGGGTCCATGTCCCTACTGGCTGTCTCGTTCTAATGGCCTCTGCCTCTGGCTGTCTCTTTCTAATGGCCTCTGCCTCTGGCTGTCTCTTTCTAATGGCCTCTGCCTCTGGCTGTCTCTTTCTAATGGCCTCTGCCTCTGGCTGTTTCTTTCTAATGGCCTCTGCCTCTGGCTGTCTCTTTCTAATGGCCTCTGCCTCTGGCTGTTTCTTTCTAATGGCCTCTGCCTCTGGCTGTCTCTTTCTAATGGCCTCTGCCTCTGGCTGTTTCTTTCTAATGGCCTCTGCCTCTGGCTGTTTCTTTCTAATGGCCTCTGCCTCTGGCTGTCTCTTTCTAATGGCCTCTGCCTCTGGCTGTCTCTTTCTAATCGCCTCTGCCTCTGGCTGTCTCTTAGGCTCTCTAAACACTGTGAAATCCGGATTGATGGGCTGCAAATGGAACCCCCCCCCCCCCGCTGTCCCCCACTTTGGGACAACCCTGCTTTAACATTTCCTGTGGGACCCTGGGGATGACCGGCTGTAATGTGAAGCTCACTCTGCCCCCCGCCCCCCTTTGGCACAGTCCCCCTTGGACACCACCCTGGAGTCTTCTGTGGTGGTGGGCTGTACTGGGTAACTATCTTTGCCCCTCACTCTGGTACACCCCCCCTCATTGTGTGAGGGACCTGTAATGGGAAGCCCTCTCTGGCCCCCACTTTCACCTCCTTGGGACCCCTGCGGCCGCCTGCCTGGTGGTGATGGATGGTTCTGGGAGGCCCCCACATCCCCCCACGGTTGAAGCCCGGCACAGACCTATGACAAGTCTCGGCCTGTTATAAACCCAATATATTGTATTTTTAAACCCAAATTGTGGCACTATTAACCCCTGAATCACCAGATGGATTAAAATACTGAATATATCAGTATATTATCATGACACTCGGTGTCAGCTCCTTGTGACCTTTATTCCTCTGTGCCGACAGCGCCCTGGAAAAGGGCGCTATAGTGTGCCTGTGTGAGTGTGCATGCATGTGAGAGCGTATGTGCCTGTGTGTGTGCGTGAGCCCGTGTGTGTGCATGTGTGCCTGCGTGTGTGTGCGTGAGCCCGTGTGCGTGCGTGTGTGTGCGTGCCCGCGTGTGTGTGTGTGCCCGTGTGTGTGCGTGAGCCCGTGTGTGTGCGTGTGCCCATGTGTGTGAGCCCGTGTGTTTGCGTGAGCCCGTGCGTGTGCCCGTGTGTGTGTGTGTGCCCGTGTGTGTGCGTGAGCCCGTGTGTGTGCGTGCCCGCGTGAGCCCTTGTGCGTGTGCGTGCGTGTGCGTGTGTGTGCGTGAGCCCGTGTGTGTGCGTGAGCCCGTGTATGTGTGCCCGTGTGTGTGCGTGAGCCCGCGTGTGTGTGTGTACCCATGTGTGTGCGTGTGTGTGCGTGCCCGCGTGTGTATGTGTGCCCGTGTGTGTGTGCCCGTGTGTGTGCGTGTGCCCGTGTGTGTGTGTGCCCGTGTGTGTGCGTGAGCCCGTGTGTGCGTGCGCCCGCGTGTGTGTGTGTGCCCGCGTGTGTGCGTGCCCGTGTGTGTGCGTGAGCCCGTGTGTGTGCGTGTGCCCGTGTGTGTGCGTGTGCCCGTGTGTGTGCGTGTGTGTGCGTGTGCGTGAGCCCGTGTGCGTGCCATCAGTTTGTGAGAAGCGCAATGCAATCATTGTCAGAGCCTTATTAATATTGCAGAGGGTCGGTAACATTACACGGCTTCATTACCGGGGACACTGAGCTCCTCACACTGCCTATAAACCTTCTGCTTTTCCCAGCTGGGTTTGTAAGTGTTTTACACAAGCGGCAGTGTGCACACGAGACAGCAGCACTCACACCCGCTCCAAAGCTGGTGTAGTACAGTGCAGGGGGTTTCCGAGGAATGAGGTAAGGATAGCGCAGGAGGAGGTTAGGAATGAGGTTAGGATAGCGCAGGAGGAGGTTAGGAATGAGGTTAGGATAGCGCAGGAGGAGGTTAGGAATGAGATTAGGATAGCGCAGGAGGAGGTTAGGAATGAGATTAGGATAGCGCAGGAGGAGGTTAGGAGTGAGGTTAGGATAGCGCAGGGGGAGGTTAGGAATGAGGTTAGGATAGCGCAGGAGGAGGTTAGGAATGAGGTTAGGATAGCGCAGAAGGTGAGGAATGAGATTAGGATAGCGCAGGAGGAGGTTAGGAATGAGGTTAGGATAGCGCAGGAGGAGGTTAGGAATGAGGTTAGGATAGCGCAGGAGGAGGTTAGGAATGAGATTAGGATAGCGCAGGAGGAAGTTAGGAATGAGGTTAGGATAGCGCAGGAGGAGGTTAGGAATGAGATTAGGATAGCGCAGGAGATTAGGAATGAGGTTAGGATAGTGCAGGAGGAGGTTAGGAATGAGATTAGGATAGCGCAGGAGGAGGTTATGAATGAGGGTAGGATAGCGCAGGAGGAGGTTAGGAATGAGGTTAGGATAGCGCAGGAGGAGGTTAGGAATGAGGTTAGGATAGCGCAGGAGGAGGTTAGGAATGAGATTAGGATAGCGCAGGAGGAGGTTAGGAATGAGGTTAGGATAGCGCAGGAGGAGGTTAGGAATGAGGTTAGGATAGCGCAGGAGGAGGTTAGGAATGAGGTTAGGATAGCGCAGGAGGAGGTTAGGAATGAGGTTAGAATAGCGCAGGAGGAGGTTAGGAATGAGGTTAGGATAGCGCAGGAGGAGGTTAGGAATGAGGTTAGGATAGCGCAGGAGGAGGGTAGGAATGAGGTTAGGATAGCGCAGGAGGAGGTTAGGAATGAGATTAGGATAGCGCAGGAGGAGGTTAGGAATGAGGTTAGGATAGCGCAGGAGGAGGTTAGGAATGAGGTTAGGATAGCGCAGGAGGAGGTTAGGAATGAGGTTAGTATAGCGCAGGAGGAGGTTAGGAATGAGGGTAGGATAGCGCAGGAGGAGGTTAGGAATGAGATTAGGATAGCGCAGGAGGAGGTTTGGAATGAGGTTAGGATAGCACAGGAGGTGAGGAATGAGGTTAGGATAGCGCAGGAGGAGGTTAGGAATGAGATTAGGATAGCGCAGAAGGAGGTTAGGAATGAGGTCAGGATAGCGCAGGAGGAGGTTAGGAATGAGATTAGGATAGCGCAGGAGGAGGATAGGAATGAGATTAGGATAGCGCAGGAGGAGGTTAGGAATGAGATTAGGATAGCGCAGGAGGAGGTTAGGAATGAGATTAGGATAGCGCAGGAGGAGGTTAGGAATGAGATTAGGATAGCGCAGGAGGAGGTTAGGAATGAGATTAGGATAGCGCAGGAGATTAGGAATGAGGTTAGGATAGCGCAGGAGGAGGTTAGGAATGAGGTTAGGATAGCACAGGAGGAGGTTAGGAATGAGATTGGGATAGCGCAGGAGGAGGTTAGGAATGAGATTAGGATAGCGCAGGAGCAGGTTAGGAATGAGGTTAGGATAGCGCAGGAGGAGGTTAGGAATGAGGTTAGGATAGCGCAGGAGGAGGTTAGGAATGAGATTAGGATAGCGCAGGAGGAGGTTAGGAATGAGGTTAGGATAGCGCAGGAGGAGGTTAGGAATGAGGTTAGGATAGCGCAGGAGGAGGTTAGGAATGAGATTGGGATAGCGCAGGAGGAGGTTAGGAATGAGATTAGGATAGCGCAGGAGCAGGTTAGGAATGAGGTTAGGATAGCGCAGGAGGAGGTTAGGAATGAGGTTAGGATAGCGCAGGAGGAGGTTAGGAATGAGATTAGGATAGCGCAGGAGGAGGTAAGGAATGAGGTTAGGATAGCGCAGGAGGAGGTTAGGAATGAGGTTAGGATAGCGCAGGAGGAGGTTAGGAATGAGGTTAGGATAGCGCAGGAGGAGGTTAGGAATGAGGTTAGAATAGCGCAGGAGGAGGTTAGGAATGAGGTTAGGATAGCGCAGGAGGAGGTTAGGAATGAGGTTAGGATAGCGCAGGAGGAGGGTAGGAATGAGGTTAGGATAGCGCAGGAGGAGGGTAGGAATGAGGTTAGGATAGCGCAGGAGGAGGTTAGGAATGAGATTAGGATAGCGCAGGAGGAGGTTAGGAATGAGGTTAGGATAGCGCAGGAGGAGGTTAGGAATGAGATTAGGATAGTGCAGGAGGAGGTTAGGAATGAGGTTAGGATAGCGCAGGAGGAGGTTAGGAATGAGGTTAGGATAGCGAAGGAGGAGGTTAGGAATGAGGTTAGGATAGCGCAGGAGGTTAGGAATGAGGTTAGGATAGCGCAGGAGGAGGTTAGGAATGAGGTTAGGATAGCGCAGGAGGAGGTTAGGAATGAGATTAGGATAGCGCAGGAGGAGGTTAGGAATGAGGTTAGGATAGCGCAGGAGGAGGGTAGGAATGAGGTTAGGATAGCGCAGGAGGAGGTTAGGAATGAGGTTAGGATAGCGCAGGAGGAGGTTAGGAATGAGGGTAGGATAGCGCAGGAGGAGGTTAGGAATGAGATTAGGATAGCGCAGGAGGAGGTTAGGAATGAGATTAGGATAGCGCAGGAGGAGGTTAGGAATGAGATTAGGATAGCGCAGGAGGAGGTTAGGAATGAGATTAGGATAGCGCAGGAGGAGGTTAGGAATGAGGTTAGGATAGCGCAGGAGGAGGTTAGGAATGAGATTAGGATAGCGCAGGAGGAGGTTAGGAATGAGATTAGGATAGCGCAGGAGGAGGTTAGGAATGAGATTAGGATAGCGCAGGAGGAGGTTAGGAATGAGATTAGGATAGCGCAGGAGGAGGTTAGGAATGAGATTAGGATAGCGCAGGAGGAGGTTAGGAATGAGATTAGGATAGCGCAGGAGATTAGGAATGAGGTTAGGATAGCGCAGGAGGAGGTTAGGAATGAGGTTAGGATAGCGCAGGAGGAGGTTAGGAATGAGATTAGGATAGCGCAGGAGCAGGTTAGGAATGAGGTTAGGATAGCGCAGGAGGAGGTTAGGAATGAGGTTAGGATAGCGCAGGAGGAGGTTAGGAATGAGATTAGGATAGCGCAGGAGGAGGTTAGGAATGAGATTGGGATAGCGCAGGAGGAGGTTAGGAATGAGATTAGGATAGCGCAGGAGCAGGTTAGGAATGAGGTTAGGATAGCGCAGGAGGAGGTTAGGAATGGGGTTAGGATAGCGCAGGAGGAGGTTAGGAATGAGGTTAGGATAGCGCAGGAGGAGGTTAGGAATGAGGTTAGGATAGCGCAGGAGGAGGTTAGGAATGAGGTTAGGATAGCGCAGGAGGAGGTTAGGAATGAGGTTAGGATAGCGCAGGAGGAGGTTAGGAATGAGGTTAGAATAGCGCAGGAGGAGGTTAGGAATGAGGTTAGGATAGCGCAGGAGGAGGTTAGGAATGAGGTTAGGATAGCGCAGGAGGAGGGTAGGAATGAGGTTAGGATAGCGCAGGAGGAGGTTAGGAATGAGATTAGGATAGCGCAGGAGGAGGTTAGGAATGAGGTTAGGATAGCGCAGGAGGAGGTTAGGAATGAGATTAGGATAGCGCAGGAGGAGGTTAGGAATGTTGTTAGGATAGCGCAGGAGGAGGTTAGGAATGAGATTGGGACAGCGCAGGAGGAGGTTAGGAATGAGGTTAGGATAGCGCAGGAGGAGGTTAGGAATGAGGTTAGGATAGCGCAGGAGGAGGTTGGGAATGAGGTTAGGATAGCGCAGGAGGAGGTTAGGAATGAGATTAGGATAGCGCAGGAGGAGGTTAGGAATGAGGTTAGGATAGCGCAGGAGGAGGTTAGGAATGAGGTTAGGATAGCGCAAGAGGAGGTTAGGAATGAGGTTAGGATAGCGCAGGAGGAGGTTAGGAATGAGGTTAGGATATCGCAGGAGGAGGTTAGGAATGAGATTAGGATAGCGCAGGAGGAGGTTAGGAATGAGGTTAGGATAGCGCAGGAGGAGGTTAGGAATGAGGTTAGGATAGCGCAGGAGGAGGTTAGGAATGAGATTAGGATAGCGCAGGAGGAGGTTAGGAATGAGGTTAGGATAGCGCAGGAGGAGGTTAGGAATGAGATTAGGATAGCGCAGGAGGAGGTTAGGAATGAGGTTAGGATAGCGCAGGAGGAGGTTAGGAATGAGGTTAGGATAGCGCAGGAGGTTAGGAATGAGGTTAGGATAGCGCAGGAGGTTAGGAATGAGGTTAGGATAGCGCGGGAGGAGGGTAGGAATGAGGTTAGGATAGCGCAGGAGGAGGTTAGGAATGAGGTTAGAATAGCGCAGGAGGAGGTTAGGAATGAGATTAGGATAGCGCAGGAGGAGGTTAGGAATGAGGTTAGAATAGCGCAGGAGGAGGTTAGGAATGAGATTAGGATAGCGCAGGAGGAGGTTAGGAATGAGGTTAGGATAGCGCAGGAGGAGGTTAGGAATGAGGTTAGGATAGCGCAGGGGGAGGTTAGGAAGGAGATTAGGATAGCGCAGGAGGAGGTTAGGAATGAGGTTAGGATAGCGCAGGAGGTTAGGAATTTGGTTAGGATAGCGCGGGAGGAGGGTAGGAATGAGGTTAGGATAGCGCAGGAGGAGATTAGGAATGAGGTTAGAATAGCGCAGGAGGAGGTTAGGAATGAGATTAGGATAGCGCAGGAGGAGTTTAGGAATGAGGTTAGGATAGCGCAGGAGGAGGTTAGGAATGGGGTTAGGATAGCGCAGGAGGAGGTTAGGAATGAGGTTAGGATAGCGCAGGAGCAGGTTAGGAATGAGGTTAGGATAGCGCAGGAGGAGGTTAGGAATGAGGTTAGGATAGCGCAGGAGGAGGTTAGGAATGAGATTAGGATAGCGCAGGAGGAGGTTAGGAATGAGATTGGGATAGCGCAGGAGGAGGTTAGGAATGAGGTTAGGATAGCGCAGGAGGAGGTTAGGAATGAGGTTAGGATAGCGCAGGAGGAGGTTAGGAATGAGGTTAGGATAGCGCAGGAGGAGGTTAGGAATGAGGTTAGGATAGCGCAGGAGGAGGTTAGGAATGAGATTAGGATAGCGCAGGAGCAGGTTAGGAATGAGGTTAGGATAGCGCAGGAGCAGGTTAGGAATGAGGTTAGGATAGCGCAGGAGGAGGTTAGGAATGAGGTTAGGATAGCGCAGGAGGAGGTTAGGAATGAGATTAGGATAGCGCAGGAGGAGGTTAGGAATGAGGTTAGGATAGCACAGGAGGAGGTTAGGAATGAGGTTAGGATAGCGCAGGAGGAGGTTAGGAATGAGGTTAGGATAGCGCAGGAGGAGGTTAGGAATGAGGTTAGAATAGCGCAGGAGGAGGTTAGGAATGAGGTTAGGATAGCGCAGGAGGAGGTTAGGAATGAGGTTAGGATAGCGCAGGAGGAGGGTAGGAATGAGGTTAGGATAGCGCAGGAGGAGGTTAGGAATGAGATTAGGATAGCGCAGGAGGAGGTTAGGAATGAGGTTAGGATAGCGCAGGAGGAGGTTAGGAATGAGATTAGGATAGCGCAGGAGGAGGTTAGGAATGAGATTAGGATAGCGCAGGAGGAGGTTAGGAATGAGGTTAGGATAGCGCAGGAGGAGGTTAGGAATGAGATTGGGACAGCGCAGGAGGAGGTTAGGAATGAGGTTAGGATAGCGCAGGAGGAGGTTAGGAATGAGGTTAGGATAGCGCAGGAGGAGGTTGGGAATGAGGTTAGGATAGCGCAGGAGGAGGTTAGGAATGAGATTAGGATAGCGCAGGAGGAGGTTAGGAATGAGGTTAGGATAGCGCAGGAGGAGGTTAGGAATGAGGTTAGGATAGCGCAAGAGGAGGTTAGGAATGAGGTTAGGATAGCGCAGGAGGAGGTTAGGAATGAGGTTAGGATAGCGCAGGAGGAGGTTAGGAATGAGATTAGGATAGCGCAGGAGGAGGTTAGGAATGAGGTTAGGATAGCGCAGGAGGAGGTTAGGAATGAGGTTAGGATAGCGCAGGAGGAGGTTAGGAATGAGATTAGGATAGCGCAGGAGGAGGTTAGGAATGAGGTTAGGATAGCACAGGAGGAGGTTAGGAATGAGATTAGGATAGCGCAGGAGGAGGTTAGGAATGAGGTTAGGATAGCGCAGGAGGAGGTTAGGAATGAGATTAGGATAGCGCAGGAGGAGGTTAGGAATGAGGTTAGGATAGCGCAGGAGGTTAGGAATGAGGTTAGGATAGCGCGGGAGGAGGGTAGGAATGAGGTTAGGATAGCGCAGGAGGAGGTTAGGAATGAGGTTAGAATAGCGCAGGAGGAGGTTAGGAATGAGATTAGGATAGCGCAGGAGGAGGTTAGGAATGAGGTTAGAATAGCGCAGGAGGAGGTTAGGAATGAGATTAGGATAGCGCAGGAGGACGTTAGGAATGAGGTTAGGATAGCGCAGGAGGAGGTTAGGAATGAGGTTAGGATAGCGCAGGGGGAGGTTAGGAAGGAGATTAGGATAGCGCAGGAGGAGGTTAGGAATGAGGTTAGGATAGCGCAGGAGGTTAGGAATTTGGTTAGGATAGCGCGGGAGGAGGGTAGGAATGAGGTTAGGATAGCGCAGGAGGAGATTAGGAATGAGGTTAGAATAGCGCAGGAGGAGGTTAGGAATGAGATTAGGATAGCGCAGGAGGAGGTTAGGAATGAGGTTAGAATAGCGCAGGAGGAGGTTAGGAATGAGATTAGGATAGCGCAGGAGGAGGTTAGGAATGAGGTTAGGATAGCGCAGGAGGAGGTTAGGAATGAGGTTAGGATAGCGCAGGGGGATGTTAGGAAGGAGATTAGGATAGCGCAGGAGGAGGTTAGGAATGAGGTTAGGATAGCGCAGGAGGTTAGGAATTTGGTTAGGATAGCGCGGGAGGAGGGTAGGAATGAGGTTAGGATAGCGCAGGAGGAGATTAGGAATGAGGTTAGAATAGCGCAGGAGGAGGTTAGGAATGAGATTAGGATAGCGCAGGATGAGGTTAGGAATGAGGGTAGGATAGCGCAGGAGGAGGTTAGGAATGAGGTTAGGATAGCGCAGGAGGAGGTTAGGAATGGGGTTAGGATAGCGCAGGAGGAGGTTAGGAATGAGGTTAGGATAGCGCAGGAGGAGGTTAGGAATGAGGTTAGGATAGCGCAGGAGGAGGGTAGGAATGAGGTTAGGATAGCGCAGGAGGAGGTTAGGAATGAGGTTAGGATAGCGCAGGAGGAGGTTAGGAATGAGGGTAGGATAGCGCAGGAGGAGGTTAGGAATGAGATAAGGATAGCGCAGGAGGAGGTTAGGAATGAGGATATGATAGCGCAGGAGGAGGTTAGGAATGAGATTAGGATAGCGCAGGAGGAGGTTAGGAATGAGATTAGGATAGCGCAGGAGGAGGTTAGGAATGAGATTAGGATAGCGCAGGAGGAGGTTAGGAATGAGGGTAGGATAGCGCAGGAGGAGGTTAGGAATGAGGTTAGAATAGCGCAGGAGGAGGGTAGGAATGAGATTAGGATAGCGCAGGAGGAGGTTAGGAATGAGGTTAGGATAGCGCAGGAGGAGGTTAGGAATGAGGTTAGGATAGCGCAGGAGGAGGTTAGGAATGAGATTAGGATAGCGCAGGAGGAGGTTAGGAATGAGGTTAGGATAGCGCAGGAGGAGGTTAGGAATGAGGTTAGGATAGCGCAGGAGGAGGTTAGGAATGAGATTAGGATAGCGCAGGATGAGGTTAGGAATGAGGGTAGGATAGCGCAGGAGGAGGTTAGGAATGAGGTTAGGATAGCGCAGGAGGAGGTTAGGAATGGGGTTAGGATAGCGCAGGAGGAGGTTAGGAATGAGGTTAGGATAGCGCAGGAGGAGGTTAGGAATGAGGTTAGGATAGCGCAGGAGGAGGGTAGGAATGAGGTTAGGATAGCGCAGGAGGAGGTTAGGAATGAGGTTAGGATAGCGCAGGAGGAGGTTAGGAATGAGGGTAGGATAGCGCAGGAGGAGGTTAGGAATGAGATAAGGATAGCGCAGGAGGAGGTTAGGAATGAGGATAGGATAGCGCAGGAGGAGGTTAGGAATGAGATTAGGATAGCGCAGGAGGAGGTTAGGAATGAGATTAGGATAGCGCAGGAGGAGGTTAGGAATGAGATTAGGATAGCGCAGGAGGAGGTTAGGAATGAGGGTAGGATAGCGCAGGAGGAGGTTAGGAATGAGGTTAGAATAGCGCAGGAGGAGGGTAGGAATGAGATTAGGATAGCGCAGGAGGAGGTTAGGAATGAGGTTAGGATAGCGCAGGAGGAGGTTAGGAATGAGGTTAGGATAGCGCAGGAGGAGGTTAGGAATGAGATTAGGATAGCGCAGGAGGAGGTTAGGAATGAGGTTAGGATAGCGCAGGAGGAGGTTAGGAATGAGGTTAGGATAGCGCAGGAGGAGGTTAGGAATGAGATTAGGATAGCGCAGGAGGAGGTTAGGAATGAGGTTAGGATAGCGCAGGAGGAGGTTAGGAATGAGGTTAGGATAGCGCAGGAGGAGGTTAGGAATGAGATTACGATAGCGCAGGAGGAGGTTAGAAATGAGATTAGGATAGCGCAGGAGGAGGTTAGGAATGAGATTAGTATAGCGCAGGAGGAGGTTAGGAATGAGGTTAGGATAGCGCAGGAGGAGGTTAGGAATGAGGTTAGGATAGCACAGGAGGAGGTTAGGAATGAGATTGGGATAGCGCAGGAGGAGGTTAGGAATGAGGTTAGGATAGCGCAGGAGGAGGTTGGGAATGAGGTTAGGATAGCGCAGGAGGAGGTTAGGAATGAGATTAGGATAGCGCAGGAGGAGGTTAGGAATGAGGTTAGGATAGCGCAGGAGGAGGTTAGGAATGAGGTAAGGATAGCGCAGGAGGAGGTTAGGAATGAGGTTAGGATAGTGCAGGAGGAGGTTAGGAATGAGGTTAGGATAGCGCAGGAGGAGGTTAGGAATGAGGTTAGGATAGCGCAGGAGGAGGTTAGGAATGAGATTAGGATAGCGCAGGAGGAGGTTAGGAATGAGGTTAGGATAGCGCAGGAGGAGGTTAGGAATGAGGTTAGGATAGCGCAGGAGGAGGTTAGGAATGAGGTTAGGATAGCGCAGGAGGAGGTTAGGAATGAGATTAGGATAGCGCAGGAGGAGGTTAGGAATGAGGTTTGGATAGCGCAGGAGGAGGTTAGGAATGAGATTAGGATAGCGCAGGAGGAGGTTAGGAATGAGGTTAGGATAGCGCAGGAGGAGGTTAGGAATGAGGTTAGGATAGCGCAGGAGGTTAGGAATGAGGTTAGGATAGCGCAGGAGGTTAGGAATGAGGTTAGGATAGCGCGGGATTAGGGTAGGAATGAGGTTAGGATAGCGCAGGAGGAGGTTAGGAATGAGGTTAGAATAGCGCAGGAGGAGGTTAGGAATGAGATTAGGATAGCGCAGGAGGAGGTTATGAATGAGGGTAGGATAGCGCAGGAGGAGGTTAGGAATGAGGTTAGGATAGCACAGGAGGTTAGGAATGAGGTTAGGATAGCGCGGGAGGAGGGTAGGAATGAGGTTAGGATAGCGCAGGAGGAGGTTAGGAATGAGGTTAGAATAGCGCAGGAGGAGGTTAGGAATGAGGTTAGAATAGCGCAGGAGGAGGTTAGGAATGAGATTAGGATAGCGCAGGAAGAGGTTAGGAATGAGGTTAGGATAGAGCAGGAGGAGGTTAGGAATGAGATTAGAATAGCGCAGGAGGAGGTTAGGAATGAGATTAGGATAGCGCAGGAGGAGGTTAGGAATGAGGTTAGGATAGCGCAGGAGGAGGTTAGGAATGAGATTAGGATAACGCAGGAGGAGGTTAGGAATGAGGTTAGGATAGCGCAGGAGGAGATTAGGAATGAGGTTAGGATAGCGCAGGAGGAGGTTAGGAATGAGATTAGGATAGCGCAGGAGGAGGTTAGGAATGAGATTAGGATAGCGCAGGAGGAGGTTAGGAATGAGGTTAGGATAGCGCAGGAGGAGGTTAGGAATGAGGTTAGAATAGCGCAGGAGGAGGTTAGGAATGAGATTGGGATAGCGCAGGAGGAGGTTAGGAATGAGGTTAGGATAGAGCAGGAGGTTAGGAATGAGGTTAGGATAGCGCAGGAGGAGGTTAGGAATGAGATTAGGATAGAGCAGGAGGTTAGGAATGTGGTTAGGATAGCGCAGGAGGAGGTTGGGAATGAGTTTAGGATAGCGCAGGAGGAGGTTAGGAATGAGATTAGGATAGCGCAGGAGGAGGTTAGGAATGAGATTAGGATAGCGCAGGAGGAGGTAAGGAATGAGGTTAGGATAGCGCAGGAGGAGGTTAGGAATGAGGTTAGGATAGCGCAGGAGGAGGTTAGGAATGAGGTTAGGATAGCGCAGGAGGAGGTTAGGAATGAGGTTAGGATAGTGCAGGAGGAGGTTAGGAATGAGGTTAGGATAGCGCAGGAGGAGGTTAGGAATGAGGTTAGGATAGCGCAGGAGGAGGTTAGGAATGAGATTAGGATAGCGCAGGAGGAGGTTAGGAATGAGGTTAGGATAGCGCAGGAGGAGGTTAGGAATGAGGTTAGGATAGCGCAGGAGGAGGTTAGGAATGAGGTTAGGATAGCGCAGGAGGAGGTTAGGAATGAGATTAGGATAGCGCAGGAGGAGGTTAGGAATGAGGTTTGGAAAGCGCAGGAGGAGGTTAGGAATGAGATTAGGATAGCGCAGGAGGAGGTTAGGAATGAGGTTAGGATAGCGCAAGAGGAGGTTAGGAATGAGGTTAGGATAGCGCAGGAGGAGGTTAGGAATGAGGTTAGGATAGCGCAGGAGGAGGTTAGGAATGAGATTAGGATAGCGCAGGAGGAGGTTAGGAATGAGGTTAGGATAGCGCAGGAGGAGGTTAGGAATGAGGTTAGGATAGCGCAGGAGGAGGTTAGGAATGAGATTAGGATAGCGCAGGAGGAGGTTAGGAATGAGGTTAGGATAGCGCAGGAGGAGGTTAGGAATGAGATTAGGATAGCGCAGGAGGAGGTTAGGAATGAGGTTAGGATAGCGCAGGAGGTTAGGAATGAGGTTAGGATAGCGCGGGAGGAGGGTAGGAATGAGGTTAGGATAGCGCAGGAGGAGGTTAGGAATGAGGTTAGAATAGCGCAGGAGGAGGTTAGGAATGAGATTAGGATAGCGCAGGAGGAGGTTAGGAATGAGGTTAGAATAGCGCAGGAGGAGGTTAGGAATGAGATTAGGATAGCGCAGGAGGACGTTAGGAATGAGGTTAGGATAGCGCAGGAGGAGGTTAGGAATGAGGTTAGGATAGCGCAGGGGGAGGTTAGGAAGGAGATTAGGATAGCGCAGGAGGAGGTTAGGAATGAGGTTAGGATAGCGCAGGAGGTTAGGAATTTGGTTAGGATAGCGCGGGAGGAGGGTAGGAATGAGGTTAGGATAGCGCAGGAGGAGATTAGGAATGAGGTTAGAATAGCGCAGGAGGAGGTTAGGAATGAGATTAGGATAGCGCAGGAGGAGGTTAGGAATGAGGTTAGAATAGCGCAGGAGGAGGTTAGGAATGAGATTAGGATAGCGCAGGAGGAGGTTAGGAATGAGGTTAGGATAGCGCAGGAGGAGGTTAGGAATGAGGTTAGGATAGCGCAGGGGGATGTTAGGAAGGAGATTAGGATAGCGCAGGAGGAGGTTAGGAATGAGGTTAGGATAGCGCAGGAGGTTAGGAATTTGGTTAGGATAGCGCGGGAGGAGGGTAGGAATGAGGTTAGGATAGCGCAGGAGGAGATTAGGAATGAGGTTAGAATAGCGCAGGAGGA
Organism: Ascaphus truei; assembly: GCF_040206685.1. Lineage (NCBI taxonomy): Eukaryota > Metazoa > Chordata > Amphibia > Anura > Ascaphidae > Ascaphus > Ascaphus truei. The sequence continues at coordinate 22,723 of NW_027455344.1, forward strand.
GGTTAGGAATGAGATTAGGATAGCGCAGGATGAGGTTAGGAATGAGGGTAGGATAGCGCAGGAGGAGGTTAGGAATGAGGTTAGGATAGCGCAGGAGGAGGTTAGGAATGGGGTTAGGATAGCGCAGGAGGAGGTTAGGAATGAGGTTAGGATAGCGCAGGAGGAGGTTAGGAATGAGGTTAGGATAGCGCAGGAGGAGGGTAGGAATGAGGTTAGGATAGCGCAGGAGGAGGTTAGGAATGAGGTTAGGATAGCGCAGGAGGAGGTTAGGAATGAGGGTAGGATAGCGCAGGAGGAGGTTAGGAATGAGATAAGGATAGCGCAGGAGGAGGTTAGGAATGAGGATATGATAGCGCAGGAGGAGGTTAGGAATGAGATTAGGATAGCGCAGGAGGAGGTTAGGAATGAGATTAGGATAGCGCAGGAGGAGGTTAGGAATGAGATTAGGATAGCGCAGGAGGAGGTTAGGAATGAGGGTAGGATAGCGCAGGAGGAGGTTAGGAATGAGGTTAGAATAGCGCAGGAGGAGGGTAGGAATGAGATTAGGATAGCGCAGGAGGAGGTTAGGAATGAGGTTAGGATAGCGCAGGAGGAGGTTAGGAATGAGGTTAGGATAGCGCAGGAGGAGGTTAGGAATGAGATTAGGATAGCGCAGGAGGAGGTTAGGAATGAGGTTAGGATAGCGCAGGAGGAGGTTAGGAATGAGGTTAGGATAGCGCAGGAGGAGGTTAGGAATGAGATTAGGATAGCGCAGGATGAGGTTAGGAATGAGGGTAGGATAGCGCAGGAGGAGGTTAGGAATGAGGTTAGGATAGCGCAGGAGGAGGTTAGGAATGGGGTTAGGATAGCGCAGGAGGAGGTTAGGAATGAGGTTAGGATAGCGCAGGAGGAGGTTAGGAATGAGGTTAGGATAGCGCAGGAGGAGGGTAGGAATGAGGTTAGGATAGCGCAGGAGGAGGTTAGGAATGAGGTTAGGATAGCGCAGGAGGAGGTTAGGAATGAGGGTAGGATAGCGCAGGAGGAGGTTAGGAATGAGATAAGGATAGCGCAGGAGGAGGTTAGGAATGAGGATAGGATAGCGCAGGAGGAGGTTAGGAATGAGATTAGGATAGCGCAGGAGGAGGTTAGGAATGAGATTAGGATAGCGCAGGAGGAGGTTAGGAATGAGATTAGGATAGCGCAGGAGGAGGTTAGGAATGAGGGTAGGATAGCGCAGGAGGAGGTTAGGAATGAGGTTAGAATAGCGCAGGAGGAGGGTAGGAATGAGATTAGGATAGCGCAGGAGGAGGTTAGGAATGAGGTTAGGAATGAGGTTAGGATAGCGCAGGAGGAGGTTAGGAATGAGATTAGGATAGCGCAGGAGGAGGTTAGGAATGAGGTTAGGATAGCGCAGGAGGAGGTTAGGAATGAGGTTAGGATAGCGCAGGAGGAGGTTAGGAATGAGATTAGGATAGCGCAGGAGGAGGTTAGGAATGAGGTTAGGATAGCGCAGGAGGAGGTTAGGAATGAGGTTAGGATAGCGCAGGAGGAGGTTAGGAATGAGATTAGGATAGCGCAGGAGGAGGTTAGAAATGAGATTAGGATAGCGCAGGAGGAGGTTAGGAATGAGATTAGTATAGCGCAGGAGGAGGTTAGGAATGAGGTTAGGATAGCGCAGGAGGAGGTTAGGAATGAGGTTAGGATAGCACAGGAGGAGGTTAGGAATGAGATTGGGATAGCGCAGGAGGAGGTTAGGAATGAGGTTAGGATAGCGCAGGAGGAGGTTGGGAATGAGGTTAGGATAGCGCAGGAGGAGGTTAGGAATGAGATTAGGATAGCGCAGGAGGAGGTTAGGAATGAGGTTAGGATAGCGCAGGAGGAGGTTAGGAATGAGGTAAGGATAGCGCAGGAGGAGGTTAGGAATGAGGTTAGGATAGTGCAGGAGGAGGTTAGGAATGAGGTTAGGATAGCGCAGGAGGAGGTTAGGAATGAGGTTAGGATAGCGCAGGAGGAGGTTAGGAATGAGATTAGGATAGCGCAGGAGGAGGTTAGGAATGAGGTTAGGATAGCGCAGGAGGAGGTTAGGAATGAGGTTAGGATAGCGCAGGAGGAGGTTAGGAATGAGGTTAGGATAGCGCAGGAGGAGGTTAGGAATGAGATTAGGATAGCGCAGGAGGAGGTTAGGAATGAGGTTTGGATAGCGCAGGAGGAGGTTAGGAATGAGATTAGGATAGCGCAGGAGGAGGTTAGGAATGAGGTTAGGATAGCGCAGGAGGAGGTTAGGAATGAGGTTAGGATAGCGCAGGAGGTTAGGAATGAGGTTAGGATAGCGCAGGAGGTTAGGAATGAGGTTAGGATAGCGCGGGATTAGGGTAGGAATGAGGTTAGGATAGCGCAGGAGGAGGTTAGGAATGAGGTTAGAATAGCGCAGGAGGAGGTTAGGAATGAGATTAGGATAGCGCAGGAGGAGGTTATGAATGAGGGTAGGATAGCGCAGGAGGAGGTTAGGAATGAGGTTAGGATAGCACAGGAGGTTAGGAATGAGGTTAGGATAGCGCGGGAGGAGGGTAGGAATGAGGTTAGGATAGCGCAGGAGGAGGTTAGGAATGAGGTTAGAATAGCGCAGGAGGAGGTTAGGAATGAGGTTAGAATAGCGCAGGAGGAGGTTAGGAATGAGATTAGGATAGCGCAGGAAGAGGTTAGGAATGAGGTTAGGATAGAGCAGGAGGAGGTTAGGAATGAGATTAGAATAGCGCAGGAGGAGGTTAGGAATGAGATTAGGATAGCGCAGGAGGAGGTTAGGAATGAGGTTAGGATAGCGCAGGAGGAGGTTAGGAATGAGATTAGGATAACGCAGGAGGAGGTTAGGAATGAGGTTAGGATAGCGCAGGAGGAGATTAGGAATGAGGTTAGGATAGCGCAGGAGGAGGTTAGGAATGAGATTAGGATAGCGCAGGAGGAGGTTAGGAATGAGATTAGGATAGCGCAGGAGGAGGTTAGGAATGAGGTTAGGATAGCGCAGGAGGAGGTTAGGAATGAGGTTAGAATAGCGCAGGAGGAGGTTAGGAATGAGATTGGGATAGCGCAGGAGGAGGTTAGGAATGAGGTTAGGATAGAGCAGGAGGTTAGGAATGAGGTTAGGATAGCGCAGGAGGAGGTTAGGAATGAGATTAGGATAGAGCAGGAGGTTAGGAATGTGGTTAGGATAGCGCAGGAGGAGGTTGGGAATGAGTTTAGGATAGCGCAGGAGGAGGTTAGGAATGAGATTAGGATAGCGCAGGAGGAGGTTAGGAATGAGATTAGGATAGCGCAGGAGGAGGTAAGGAATGAGGTTAGGATAGCGCAGGAGGAGGTTAGGAATGAGGTTAGGATAGCGCAGGAGGAGGTTAGGAATGAGGTTAGGATAGCGCAGGAGGAGGTTAGGAATGAGGTTAGGATAGTGCAGGAGGAGGTTAGGAATGAGGTTAGGATAGCGCAGGAGGAGGTTAGGAATGAGGTTAGGATAGCGCAGGAGGAGGTTAGGAATGAGATTAGGATAGCGCAGGAGGAGGTTAGGAATGAGGTTAGGATAGCGCAGGAGGAGGTTAGGAATGAGGTTAGGATAGCGCAGGAGGAGGTTAGGAATGAGGTTAGGATAGCGCAGGAGGAGGTTAGGAATGAGATTAGGATAGCGCAGGAGGAGGTTAGGAATGAGGTTTGGAAAGCGCAGGAGGAGGTTAGGAATGAGATTAGGATAGCGCAGGAGGAGGTTAGGAATGAGGTTAGGATAGCGCAGGAGGAGGTTAGGAATGAGGTTAGGATAGCGCAGGAGGTTAGGAATGAGGTTAGGATAGCGCAGGAGGTTAGGAATGAGGTTAGGATAGCGCGGGATTAGGGTAGGAATGAGGTTAGGATAGCGCAGGAGGAGGTTAGGAATGAGGTTAGAATAGCGCAGGAGGAGGTTAGGAATGAGATTAGGATAGCGCAGGAGGAGGTTATGAATGAGGGTAGGATAGCTTAGGAGGAGGTTAGGAATGAGGTTAGGATAGCGCAGGAGGAGGTTAGGAATGAGGTTAGAATAGCGCAGGAGGAGGTTAGGAATGAGGTTAGAATAGCGCAGGAGGAGGTTAGGAATGAGGTTAGAATAGCGCAGGAGGAGGTTAGGAATGAGATTAGGATAGCGCAGGAGGAGGTTAGGAATGAGGTTAGGATAGAGCAGGAGGAGGTTAGGAATGAGATTAGAATAGCGCAGGAGGAGGTTAGGAATGAGATTAGGATAGCGCAGGAGGAGGTTAGGAATGAGGTTAGGATAGCGCAGGAGGAGGTTAGGAATGAGATTAGGATAACGCAGGAGGAGGTTAGGAATGAGGTTAGGATAGCGCAGGAGGAGGTTAGGAATGAGGTTAGGATAGCGCAGGAGGAGGTTAGGAATGAGATTAGAATAGCGCAGGAGGAGGTTAGGAATGAGATTAGGATAGCGCAGGAGGAGGTTAGGAATGAGGTTAGGATAGCGCAGGAGGAGGTTAGGAATGAGGTTAGGATAGCGCAGGAGGAGGTTAGGAATGAGATTGGGATAGCGCAGGAGGAGGTTAGGAATGAGGTTAGGATAGAGCAGGAGGTTAGGAATGAGGTTAGGATAGCGCAGGAGGAGGTTAGGAATGAGATTAGGATAGAGCAGGAGGTTAGGAATGAGGTTAGGATAGCGCAGGAGGAGGTTGGGAATGAGTTTAGGATAGCGCAGGAGGAGGTTAGGAATGAGATTAGGATAGCGCAGGAGGAGGTTAGGAATGAGGTTAGGATAGCGCAGGAGGAGGTTAGGAATGAGGTTAGGATAGCGCAGGAGGAGGTTAGGAATGAGGTTAGGATAGCGCAGGAGGAGGTTAGGAATGAGGTTAGGATAGCGCAGGAGGAGGTTAGGAATGAGGTTAGGATAGCGCAGGAGGAGGTTAGGAATGAGATTAGGATAGCGCAGGAGGAGGTTAGGAATGAGGATAGGATAGCGCAGGAGGAGGTTAGGAATGAGGTTAGGATAGCGCAGGAGGAGGTTAGGAATTAGATTAGGATAGAGCAGGAGGAGGTTAGGAATGAGGTTAGGATAGCGCAGGAGGAGGTTAGGAATGAGGTTAGGATAGCGCAGGAGGTTAGGAATGAGGTTAGGATAGCGCAGGAGGTTAGGAATGAGGTTAGGATAGCGCAGGAGGAGGTTAGGAATGAGGTTAGAATAGCGCAGGAGGAGGGTAGGAATGAGATTAGGATAGCGCAGGAGGAGGGTAGGAATGAGATTAGGATAGCGCAGGAGGAGGTTAGGAATGAAGTTAGGATAGCGCAGGAGGAGGTTAGGAATGAGGTTAGGATAGCGCAGGAGGAGGTTAGGAATGAGATTAGGATAGCGCAGGAGGAGGTAAGGAATGAGGGTAGGATAGCGCAGGAGGAGGTTAGGAATGAGGTTAGAATAGCGCAGGAGGAGGGTAGGAATGAGATTAGGATAGCGCAAGAGGAGGTTAGGAATGAGGTTAGGATAGCGCAGGAGGAGGTTAGGAATGAGGTTAGGATAGCGCAGGAGGAGGTTAGGAATGAGATTAGGATAGCGCAGGAGGAGGTTAGGAATGAGGTTAGGATAGCGCAGGAGGAGGTTAGGAATGAGATTAGGATAACGCAGGAGGAGGTTAGGAATGAGGTTAGGATAGCGCAGGAGGAGGTTAGGAATGAGGTTAGGATAGCGCAGGAGGAGGTTAGGAATGAGGTTAGGATAGCGCAGGAGGAGGTTAGGAATGAGGTTAGGATAGCGCAGGAGGAGGTTAGGAATGAGATTGGGATAGCGCAGGAGGAGGTTAGGAATGAGGTTAGGATAGCGCAGGAGGAGGTTGGGAATGAGGTTAGGATAGCGCAGGAGGAGGTTAGGAATGAGATTAGGATAGCGCAGGAGGAGGTTAGGAATGAGGTTAGGATAGCAGCGCAGGAGGAGGTTAGGAATGAGGTTAGGATAGCGCAGGAGGAGGTTAGGAATGAGGTTAGGATAGCGCAGGAGGAGGTTAGGAATGAGGTTAGGATAGCGCAGGAGGAGGTTAGGAATGAGGTTAGGATAGCGCAGGAGGAGGTTAGGAATGAGGTTAGGATAGCGCAGGAGGAGGTTAGGAATGAGATTAGGATAGCGCAGGAGGAGGTTAGGAATGAGGTTAGGATAGCGCAGGAGGAGGTTAGGAATGAGGTTAGGATAGCGCAGGAGGAGGTTAGGAATGAGGTTAGGATAGCGCAGGGGGAGGTTAGGAATGAGATTAGGATAGCGCAGGAGGAGGTTAGGAATGAGGTTAGGATAGCGCAGGAGGAGGTTAGGAATGAGATTAGGATAGCGCAGGAGGAGGTTAGGAATGAGATTAGGATAGCGCAGGAGGAGGTTAGGAATGAGGTTAGGATAGCGCAGGAGGAGGTTAGGAATGAGGTTAGGATAGCGCAGGAGGTTAGGAATGAGGTTAGGATATCGCAAGAGGTTAGGAATGAGGTTAGGATAGCGCGGGATTAGGGTAGGAATGAGGTTAGGATAGCGCAGGAGGAGGTTAGGAATGAGGTTAGAATAGCGCAGGAGGAGGTTAGGAATGAGATTAGGATAGCGCAGGAGGAGGTTAGGAATGAGATTAGGATAGCGCAGGAGGAGGTTAGGAATGAGGGTAGGATAGCGCAGGAGGAGGTTAGGAATGAGGGTAGGATAGCGCAGGAGGAGGTTAGGAATGAGGTTAGAATAGCGCAGGAGGAGGGTAGGAATGAGATTAGGATAGCGCAGGAGGAGGTTAGGAATGAGGTTAGGATAGCGCAGGAGGAGGTTAGGAATGAAGTTAGGATAGCGCAGGAGGAGGTTAGGAATGAGATTAGGATAGCGCAGGAGGAGGTTAGGAATGAGGTTAGGATAGCGCAGGAGGAGGTTAGGAATGAGATTAGGATAACGCAGGAGGAGGTTAGGAATGAGGTTAGAATAGCGCAGGAGGAGGTTAGGAATGAGGTTAGGATAGCGCAGGAGGAGGTTAGGAATGAGATTAGGATAGCGCAGGAGGAGGTTAGGAATGAGATTAGGATAGCGCAGGAGGAGGTTAGGAATGAGATTAGGATAGCGCAGGAGGAGGTTAGGAATGAGGTTAGGATAGCGCAGGAGGAGGTTAGGAATGAGATTAGGATAGCGCAGGAGGAGGTTAGGAATGAGATTAGGATAGCGCAGGAGGAGGTTAGGAATGAGGTTAGGATAGCGCAGGAGGAGGTTAGGAATGAGGTTAGGATAGCGCAGGAGGAGGTTAGGAATGAGATTGGGATAGCGCAGGAGGAGGTTAGGAATGAGGTTAGGATAGCGCAGGAGGAGGTTGGGAATGAGGTTAGGATAGCGCAGGAGGAGGTTAGGAATGAGATTAGGATAGCGCAGGAGGAGGTTAGGAATGAGGTTAGGATAGCGCAGGAGGAGGTTAGGAATGAGGTTAGGATAGCGCAGGAGGAGGTTAGGAATGAGGTTAGGATAGCGCTGGAGGATTTTAGGATTGAGGTTAGGATAGCGCAGGAGGAGGTTAGGAATGAGGTTAGGATAGCGCAGGAGGAGGTTAGGAATGAGATTAGGATAGCGCAGGAGGAGGTTAGGAATGAGGTTAGGATAGCGCAGGAGGAGGTTAGGAATGAGGTTAGGATAGCGCAGGAGGAGGTTAGGAATGAGATTAGGATAGCGCAGGAGGAGGTTAGGAATGAGGTTAGGATAGCGCAGGAGGAGGTTAGAAATGAGATTAGGATAGCGCAGGAGGAGGTTAGGAATGAGGTTAGGATAGCGCAGGAGGAGGTTAGGAATGAGGTTAGGATAGCGCAGGAGGTTAGGAATGAGGTTAGGATAGCGCAGGAGGTTAGGAATGAGGTTAGGATAGCGCGGGATTAGGGGAGGAATGAGGTTAGGATAGCGCAGGAGGAGGTTAGGAATGAGGTTAGAATAGCGCAGGAGGAGGGTAGGAATGAGATTAGGATAGCGCAGGAGGAGGTTAGGAATGAGGTTAGGATAGCGCAGGAGGAGGTTAGCAATGAGGTTAGGATAGCGCAGGAGGAGGTTAGGAATGAGATTAGGATAGCGCAGGAGGAGGTTAGGAATGAGTGTCGGATAGCGCAGGAGGAGGTTAGGAATGAGGTTAGGATAGCGCAGGAGGAGGGTAGGAATGAGATTAGGATAGCGCAGGAGGAGGTTAGGAATGAGATTAGGATAGCGCAGGAGGAGGTTAGGAATGAGGGTAGGATAGCGCAGGAGGAGGTTAGGAATGAGGTTAGGATAGCGCAGGAGGAGGTTAGGAATGAGGTTAGGATAGAGCAGGAGGAGGTTAGGAATGAGGTTAGGATAGCGCAGGAGGAGGTTAGGAATGAGGTTAGGATAGCGAAGGAGGAGGTTAGGAATGAGATTAGGATAGCGCAAGAGGAGGTTAGGAATGAGATTAGGATAGCACAGGAGGAGGTTAGGAATGAGGTTAGGATAGCGCAGGAGGAGATTAGGAATGAGGTTAGGATAGCGCAGGAGGAGGTTAGGAATGAGGTTAGGATAGCGCAGGGGGAGGTTAGGAATGAGATTAGGATAGCGCAGGAGGAGGTTAGGAATGAGGTTAGGATAGCGCAGGAGGAGGTTAGGAATGAGATTAGGATAGCGCAGGAGGAGGTTAGGAATGAGATTAGGATAGCGCAGGAGGAGGTTAGGAATGAGGTTAGGATAGCGCAGGAGGAGGTTAGGAATGAGGTTAGGATAGCGCAGGAGGTTAGGAATGAGGTTAGGATAGCGCAAGAGGTTAGGAATGAGGTTAGAATAGCGCAGGAGGAGGTTAGGAATGAGATTAGGATAGCGCAGGAGGAGGTTAGGAATGAGGGTAGGATAGCGCAGGAGGAGGTTAGGAATGAGGGTAGGATAGCGCAGGAGGAGGTTAGGAATGAGGTTAGAATAGCGCAGGAGGAGGGTAGGAATGAGATTAGGATAGCGCAGGAGGAGGTTAGGAATGAGGTTAGGATAGCGCAGGAGGAGGTTAGGAATGAAGTTAGGATAGCGCAGGAGGAGGTTAGGAATGAGATTAGGATAGCGCAGGAGGAGGTTAGGAATGAGGATAGGATAGCGCAGGAGGAGGTTAGGAATGAGATTAGGATAACGCAGGAGGAGGTTAGGAATGAGGTTAGAATAGCGCAGGAGGAGGTTAGGAATGAGGTTAGGATAGCGCAGGAGGAGGTTAGGAATGAGATTAGGATAGCGCAGGAGGAGGTTAGGAATGAGATTAGGATAGCGCAGGAGGAGGTTAGGAATGAGATTAGGATAGCGCAGGAGGAGGTTAGGAATGAGGTTAGGATAGCGCAGGAGGAGGTTAGGAATGAGATTAGGATAGCGCAGGAGGAGGTTAGGAATGAGATTAGGATAGCGCAGGAGGAGGTTAGGAATGAGGTTAGGATAGCGCAGGAGGAGGTTAGGAATGAGGTTAGGATAGCGCAGGAGGAGGTTAGGAATGAGATTGGGATAGCGCAGGAGGAGGTTAGGAATGAGGTTAGGATAGCGCAGGAGGAGGTTGGGAATGAGGTTAGGATAGCGCAGGAGGAGGTTAGGAATGAGATTAGGATAGCGCAGGAGGAGGTTAGGAATGAGGTTAGGATAGCGCAGGAGGAGGTTAGGAATGAGGTTAGGATAGCGCAGGAGGAGGTTAGGAATGAGGTTAGGATAGCGCAGGAGGTTAGGAATGAGGTTAGGATAGCGCGGGATTAGGGGAGGAATGAGGTTAGGATAGCGCAGGAGGAGGTTAGGAATGAGGTTAGAATAGCGCAGGAGGAGGGTAGGAATGAGATTAGGATAGCGCAGGAGGAGGTTAGGAATGAGGTTAGGATAGCGCAGGAGGAGGTTAGCAATGAGGTTAGGATAGCGCAGGAGGAGGTTAGGAATGAGATTAGGATAGCGCAGGAGGAGGTTAGGAATGAGGGTAGGATAGCGCAGGAGGAGGTTAGGAATGAGGTTAGGATAGCGCAGGAGGAGGGTAGGAATGAGATTAGGATAGCGCAGGAGGAGGTTAGGAATGAGATTAGGATAGCGCAGGAGGAGGTTAGGAATGAGGGTAGGATAGCGCAGGAGGAGGTTAGGAATGAGGTTAGGATAGCGCAGGAGGAGGTTAGGAATGAGGTTAGGATAGCGCAGGAGGAGGTTAGGAATGAGGTTAGGATAGCGCAGGAGGAGGTTAGGAATGAGGTTAGGATAGCGAAGGAGGAGGTGAGGAATGAGATTAGGATAGCGCAAGAGGAGGTTAGGAATGAGATTAGGATAGCACAGGAGGAGGTTAGGAATGAGATTAGGATAGCGCAGGAGGAGGTTAGGAATGAGGTTAGGATAGCGCAGGAGGAGATTAGGAATGAGGTTAGGATAGCGCAGGAGGAGGTTAGGAATGAGAATAGGATAGCGCAGGAGGAGGTTAGGAATGAGATTAGGATAGCGCAGGAGGAGGTTAGGAATGAGATTAGGATAGCGCAGGAGGAGGTTAGGAATGAGATTAGGATAGCGCAGGAGGAGGTTAGGAATGAGATTAGGATAGCGCAGGGGGAGGTTAGGAATGAGGTTAGGATAGCGCAGGAGGAGGTTAGGAATGAGGTTAGGATAGCGCAGGAGGAGGTTAGGAATGAAGTTAGGATAGAGCAGGAGGAGGTTAGGAATGAGGTTAGGATAGCGCAGGAGGTTAGGAATGAGGTTAGGATAGCGCAGGAGGTTAGGAATGAGGGTAGGATAGCGCAGGAGGAGGTTAGGAATGAGGTTAGGATAGCGCAGGAGGAGGGTAGGAATGAGGTTAGGATAGCGCAGGAGGAGGTTAGGAATGAAGTTAGGATAGCGCAGGAGGAGGTTAGGAATGAGGGTAGGATAGCGCAGGGGGAGGTTAGGAATGAGGTAAGGATAGCGCAGGAGGAGGTTAGGAATGAGATAAGGATAGCGCAGGAGGAGGTTAGGAATGAGGATAGGATAGCACAGGAGGAGGTTAGGAATGAGATTAGGATAGCGCAGGAGGAGGTTAGGAATGAGGGTAGGATAGCGCAGGAGGAGGTTAGGAATGAGGTTAGAATAGCGCAGGAGGAGGGTAGGAATGAGATTAGGATAGCGCAGGAGGAGGTTAGGAATGAGGTTAGTATAGCGCAGGAGGAGGTTAGGAATGAGGTTAGGATAGCGCAGGAGGAGGTTAGGAATGAGATTAGGATAGCGCAGGAGGAGGTTAGGAATGAGGTTAGGATAGCGCAGGAGGAGGTTAGGAATGAGGTTAGGATAGCGCAGGAGGAGGTTAGGAATGAGATTAGGATAGCGCAGGAGGAGGTTAGGAATGAGGTTAGGATAGCGCAGGAGGAGGTTAGGAATGAGGTTAGGATAGCGCAGGAGGAGGTTAGGAATGAGATTAGGATAGCGCAGGAGGAGGTTAGAAATGAGATTAGGATAGCGCAGGAGGAGGTTAGGAATGAGATTAGTATAGCGCAGGAGGAGGTTAGGAATGAGGTTAGGATAGCGCAGGAGGAGGTTAGGAATGAGGTTAGGATAGCGCAGGAGGAGGTTAGGAATGAGATTGGGATAGCGCAGGAGGAGGTTAGGAATGAGGTTAGGATAGCGCAGGAGGAGGTTGGGAATGAGGTTAGGATAGCGCAGGAGGAGGTTAGGAATGAGATTAGGATAGCGCAGGAGGAGGTTAGGAATGAGGTTAGGATAGCGCAGGAGGAGATTAGGAATGAGGTTAGGATAGCGCAGGAGGAGGTTAGGAATGAGGTTAGGATAGCGCAGGGGGAGGTTAGGAATGAGATTAGGATAGCGCAGGAGGAGGTTAGGAATGAGGTTAGGATAGCGCAGGAGGAGGTTAGGAATGAGATTAGGATAGCGCAGGAGGAGGTTAGGAATGAGATTAGGATAGCGCAGGAGGAGGTTAGGAATGAGGTTAGGATAGCGCAGGAGGAGGTTAGGAATGAGGTTAGGATAGCGCAGGAGGTTAGGAATGAGGTTAGGATAGCGCAAGAGGTTAGGAATGAGGTTAGGATAGCGCTGGATTAGGGTAGGAATGAGGTTAGGATAGCGCAGGAGGAGGTTAGGAATGAGGTTAGAATAGCGCAGGAGGAGGTTAGGAATGAGATTAGGATAGCGCAGGAGGAGGTTAGGAATGAGGGTAGGATAGCGCAGGAGGAGGTTAGGAATGAGGGTAGGATAGCGCAGGAGGAGGTTAGGAATGAGGTTAGAATAGCGCAGGAGGAGGGTAGGAATGAGATTAGGATAGCGCAGGAGGAGGTTAGGAATGAGGTTAGGATAGCGCAGGAGGAGGTTAGGAATGAAGTTAGGATAGCGCAGGAGGAGGTTAGGAATGAGATTAGGATAGCGCAGGAGGAGGTTAGGAATGAGGTTAGGATAGCGCAGGAGGAGGTTAGGAATGAGATTAGGATAACGCAGGAGGAGGTTAGGAATGAGGTTAGAATAGCGCAGGAGGAGGTTAGGAATGAGGTTAGGATAGCGCAGGAGGAGGTTAGGAATGAGATTAGGATAGCGCAGGAGGAGGTTAGGAATGAGATTAGGATAGCGCAGGAGGAGGTTAGGAATGAGATTAGGATAGCGCAGGAGGAGGTTAGGAATGAGGTTAGGATAGCGCAGGAGGAGGTTAGGAATGAGATTAGGATAGCGCAGGAGGAGGTTAGGAATGAGATTAGGATAGCGCAGGAGGAGGTTAGGAATGAGGTTAGGATAGCGCAGGAGGAGGTTAGGAATGAGGTTAGGATAGCGCAGGAGGAGGTTGGGAATGAGATTGGGATAGCGCAGGAGGAGGTTAGGAATGAGGTTAGGATAGCGCAGGAGGAGGTTGGGAATGAGGTTAGGATAGCGCAGGAGGAGGTTAGGAATGAGATTAGGATAGCGCAGGAGGAGGTTAGGAATGAGGTTAGGATAGCGCAGGAGGAGGTTAGGAATGAGGTTAGGATAGCGCTGGAGGATTTTAGGATTGAGGTTAGGATAGCGCAGGAGGAGGTTAGGAATGAGGTTAGGATAGCGCAGGAGGAGGTTAGGAATGAGATTAGGATAGCGCAGGAGGAGGTTAGGAATGAGGTTAGGATAGCGCAGGAGGAGGTTAGGAATGAGGTTAGGATAGCGCAGGAGGAGGTTAGGAATGAGATTAGGATAGCGCAGGAGGAGGTTAGGAATGAGGTTAGGATAGCGCAGGAGGAGGTTAGAAATGAGATTAGGATAGCGCAGGAGGAGGTTAGGAATGAGGTTAGGATAGCGCAGGAGGAGGTTAGGAATGAGGTTAGGATAGCGCAGGAGGTTAGGAATGAGGTTAGGATAGCGCAGGAGGTTAGGAATGAGGTTAGGATAGCGCGGGATTAGGGGAGGAATGAGGTTAGGATAGCGCAGGAGGAGGTTAGGAATGAGGTTAGAATAGCGCAGGAGGAGGGTAGGAATGAGATTAGGATAGCGCAGGAGGAGGTTAGGAATGAGGTTAGGATAGCGCAGGAGGAGGTTAGCAATGAGGTTAGGATAGCGCAGGAGGAGGTTAGGAATGAGATTAGGATAGCGCAGGAGGAGGTTAGGAATGAGTGTAGGATAGCGCAGGAGGAGGTTAGGAATGAGGTTAGGATAGCGCAGGAGGAGGGTAGGAATGAGATTAGGATAGCGCAGGAGGAGGTTAGGAATGAGATTCGGATAGCGCAGGAGGAGGTTAGGAATGAGGGTAGGATAGCGCAGGAGGAGGTTAGGAATGAGGTTAGGATAGCGCAGGAGGAGGTTAGGAATGAGGTTAGGATAGCGCAGGAGGAGGTTAGGAATGAGGTTAGGATAGCGCAGGAGGAGGTTAGGAATGAGGTTAGGATAGCGAAGGAGGAGGTTAGGAATGAGATTAGGATAGCGCAAGAGGAGGTTAGGAATGAGATTAGGATAGCACAGGAGGAGGTTAGGAATGAGATTAGGATAGCGCAGGAGGAGGTTAGGAATGAGGTTAGGATAGCGCAGGAGGAGATTAGGAATGAGGTTAGGATAGCGCAGGAGGAGGTTAGGAATGAGGTTAGGATAGCGCAGGGGGAGGTTAGGAATGAGATTAGGATAGCGCAGGAGGAGGTTAGGAATGAGGTTAGGATAGCGCAGGAGGAGGTTAGGAATGAGATTAGGATAGCGCAGGAGGAGGTTAGGAATGAGATTAGGATAGCGCAGGAGGAGGTTAGGAATGAGGTTAGGATAGCGCAGGAGGTTAGGAATGAGGTTAGGATAGCGCAAGAGGTTAGGAATGAGGTTAGAATAGCGCAGGAGGAGGTTAGGAATGAGATTAGGATAGCGCAGGAGGAGGTTAGGAATGAGGGTAGGATAGCGCAGGAGGAGGTTAGGAATGAGGGTAGGATAGCGCAGGAGGAGGTTAGGAATGAGGTTAGAATAGCGCAGGAGGAGGGTAGGAATGAGATTAGGATAGCGCAGGAGGAGGTTAGGAATGAGGTTAGGATAGCGCAGGAGGAGGTTAGGAATGAAGTTAGGATAGCGCAGGAGGAGGTTAGGAATGAGATTAGGATAGCGCAGGAGGAGGTTAGGAATGAGGTTAGGATAGCGCAGGAGGAGGTTAGGAATGAGATTAGGATAACGCAGGAGGAGGTTAGGAATGAGGTTAGAATAGCGCAGGAGGAGGTTAGGAATGAGGTTAGGATAGCGCAGGAGGAGGTTAGGAATGAGATTAGGATAGCGCAGGAGGAGGTTAGGAATGAGATTAGGATAGCGCAGGAGGAGGTTAGGAATGAGATTAGGATAGCGCAGGAGGAGGTTAGGAATGAGGTTAGGATAGCGCAGGAGGAGGTTAGGAATGAGATTAGGATAGCGCAGGAGGAGGTTAGGAATGAGATTAGGATAGCGCAGGAGGAGGTTAGGAATGAGGTTAGGATAGCGCAGGAGGAGGTTAGGAATGAGGTTAGGATAGCGCAGGAGGAGGTTAGGAATGAGATTGGGATAGCGCAGGAGGAGGTTAGGAATGAGGTTAGGATAGCGCAGGAGGAGGTTGGGAATGAGGTTAGGATAGCGCAGGAGGAGGTTAGGAATGAGATTAGGATAGCGCAGGAGGAGGTTAGGAATGAGGTTAGGATAGCGCAGGAGGAGGTTAGGAATGAGGTTAGGATAGCGCAGGAGGAGGTTAGGAATGAGGTTAGGATAGCGCTGGAGGATTTTAGGATTGAGGTTAGGATAGCGCAGGAGGAGGTTAGGAATGAGGTTAGGATAGCGCAGGAGGAGGTTAGGAATGAGATTAGGATAGCGCAGGAGGAGGTTAGGAATGAGGTTAGGATAGCGCAGGAGGAGGTTAGGAATGAGGTTAGGATAGCGCAGGAGGCGGTTAGGAATGAGATTAGGATAGCGCAGGAGGAGGTTAGGAATGAGGTTAGGATAGCGCAGGAGGAGGTTAGAAATGAGATTAGGATAGCGCAGGAGGAGGTTAGGAATGAGGTTAGGATAGCGCAGGAGGAGGTTAGGAATGAGGTTAGGATAGCGCAGGAGGTTAGGAATGAGGTTAGGATAGCGCAGGAGGTTAGGAATGAGGTTAGGATAGCGCGGGATTAGGGGAGGAATGAGGTTAGGATAGCGCAGGAGGAGGTTAGGAATGAGGTTAGGATAGCGCAGGAGGAGGTTAGCAATGAGGTTAGGATAGCGCAGGAGGAGGTTAGGAATGAGATTAGGATAGCGCAGGAGGAGGTTAGGAATGAGGGTAGGATAGCGCAAGAGGAGGTTAGGAATGAGGTTAGGATAGCGCAGGAGGAGGGTAGGAATGAGATTAGGATAGCGCAGGAGGAGGTTAGGAATGAGATTAGGATAGCGCAGGAGGAGGTTAGGAATGAGGGTAGGATAGCGCAGGAGGAGGTTAGGAATGAGGTTAGGATAGCGCAGGAGGAGGTTAGGAATGAGGTTAGGATAGCGCAGGAGGAGGTTAGGAATGAGGTTAGGATAGCGCAGGAGGAGGTTAGGAATGAGGTTAGGATAGCGAAGGAGGAGGTTAGGAATGAGATTAGGATAGCGCAAGAGGAGGTTAGGAATGAGATTAGGATAGCACAGGAGGAGGTTAGGAATGAGATTAGGATAGCGCAGGAGGAGGTTAGGAATGAGGTTAGGATAGCGCAGGAGGAGATTAGGAATGAGGTTAGGATAGCGCAGGAGGAGGTTAGGAATGAGAATAGGATAGCGCAGGAGGACGTTAGGAATGAGGTTAGGATAGCGCAGGAGGAGGTTAGGAATGAGATTAGGATAGCGCAGGAGGAGGTTA